>NC_045968.1:19800602-19831674 GCF_010909765.2 Amblyraja radiata
TAGGGGTCACTGAGACACACAAGCTCCCCGACCACGACAAGGTTGCAATCCAACGGGGAGGAACGCATTTTATACTGATAATAAATTTTAATTTACATGGTATCTTTTTAAAAACATAAAGCAGTGTCTAAATCTGGCTTGGTAGGAGGTTGAACACCTTCTGTAATACTGGAACTTTTCTCTGTACCTCAGTGAATGTGACAATGATAAACTTAAGACTGGAGTACATCATACAGTAGTTATCTCGTCCACCAGCAGAATCATTGCATTCCTTTGCCTTGATGTAAATTGTCAGTGTAATGCTCATTAAAGTGTTAGTTGGAGGGTGTGAAGATGTTGCCAAAGTCAATAGCAGCAGTAGATAATACTACTGCGAGACAACACCTATGAAATTAGCATTAAACTTTTATTGCACTATTCATTACATACACATACCTGTAATGTATTTAAGTGCATTGAATTCACAGCGTGTCAAGTGAATGACTACATTCTTTGTGTGGAAAGGAACTGCAGACGCTGGTTTATACCGAAGATAGACATACAGTGCTGGGTAACTCTGCGGGTCAGGCAGCATCTTGCGAGAAAAGGTATGGGGGACGTTTTGGGTCAGAACACTTCTTCCATGTTTCAGCTCAGAACCTAGGAGAAGGATTCCGACCCTAAACGTAGAAGAATGGTTCCGAATTCTTCACTAATTTATGATAATTAGAGCAGCTCTCCTTGTTATTAAATTGAAGGTTTGTCTCAGTTTTATGCAATGATACATTGTTCTAAGTTAGCAGAAAACAAAAACAACCAACATAAGTTGCCGGGCAAATCTTGCAACTCAGCGGATATTTGGCACTGAAGGGCTGCTAATCAGAGATTTATATCTTTGCATTCAGTTATATGTTGGCGTGGGGGATCTGAAAACAATTTTGCTTTTCCACTTTGCTGCCTTTTTTCCTGATGACTTTTATTCCTGTTATGGTACACTTACAAGGATGCATTCCACCAGTATACAGACAGTCAATTTTCATGGCCGGGGCCAAACTGTGAATATCAACATGGGATTAAGGTGTGTCAGAGCCAAACACATCCTTAACATTCAACATTCACATCTGTACTTTCCAATAAGGACCATTGAATAACCATTAGGATTCTTGTACATGATTTTAATCTTCATTCTGTCTTTGGTGAGGGCAGTCATTGATACTCAATGCATCTCTCTCCACGAAGCAGCACATAAGTCATTTTTCTTTTGTTTCTCTTTGGACTATCTTCTTCACCACCCCTCTAACCCATCTATCAATTAATCCAAATCTATGTCTCTGAGTTACTGGGCAGCATCTTCAGTGTGGGTAATTGGAAGGGAATCTCAGATTTAAGATTGTCCTCAATGAACAATAGATATTATTTTGCCTGGGCTTTCCACGAAGTAGCCAGAATGTCTAGTAATCTGACTGCCCATGCAGGAAAGCCTACAGCACACGAATACCTCATGGGAGGAACAGACTGATTTTAGTTGGGTGGGCTAAGACTATTTGGTCAATGGGAGCAGAGATGGCTGGGGGAGATAGCATTTCGGCAAAAATGTGGACAGTTCTGCATTTCCACTCAATGATGGATTCAGCCCTCCTTACCTCCCCAATAGAGAGACTCAGAAAATCTGATTTGTATGGAATAAAAAGAATCATTCTAAAAATAGAGGCAATCTGCTTCTAAAGATTTCTCAACAACTGAGCTACATTCTGTGACTGGATTTGGTCATTTGCCTCTTCATCCATCTCTGCTAAAACCAGTTGGATTACTGCATCAAACATTTAAGACCTTGACCCAAACCCATCCAACTCTGGGATCTTAAAATGATAAGAATGTGCAGCGTATATGCAAGGGATGAGGGTGGAGAGGGGGTTGTAGCAGGAGGAAGAGCTTAAAATTCTACAGCGTTTAAAATTATAAAGTGTTTATTTTTCTCATTTGGTGCCTCCACTTCATATTCATTCATCCACCAATGGAGATAATCAATTTTCTTAACCTTTTACCAGGTTTTGGAGTTGATACAATAATGTTTTTTGCTTAAAAATGTCAATTGATAAAACTTTGCTCAACATTTTGACTACAGTAAATGCCTTCATTGTGAAAGCATCAGATTTCAATTACTGAACAGAAATTGTAACATTAAAAAAATAAAAATTGGAAACATCAATTCCTGAAGATTTATGGGAAGTATCAAGTAAACGTTTTAAAGATCATGGAAGATGTTGAGAGGGTCTTCCCCCCGTATTGTTTGGTCATTTCTTCAAAGAGATACAAAGAGGGTAAAATGAGATGACTTTTCATTACAGGGAGTACATTATTATTAGTTATTATTAGTACAGATGCCTTTTATGATAGGAACAATAACCTCCGTTGGAGGCCATTTGAAAACAATATTTAGAAAATAAAAAAACATTAAAAAATGGATGGGAATGTTAAGGAAATTGATTAAATAGTTCCAGTTGAAATCATCAGAATTACTAAGAATCTTTTGAAGGAAATGGGTGAATGTCTGAAATGGAAATATTTACAAATGATTGCGGTAGAAGAACAGAGAATGGCTCTTTAAAAGAGCTTGCACAAAAAACAATAATAATAAAATAATAATAATAATAATAAATACTTTATTGATCCCCTCAGGGAAATTCAGATGTCCAGAAGCCCCCAACCAACAAACCCACAGATTCAAAACGAACGCAGACAGAAAATACATAGAATACAATGTGGACACTACCTGAGAGCAATAAATACTTAAAAAGACCAATAATTAACAATTAAAAATTAAAAATTGCAAAATGCATCCCCCTACCGAATTATAAAATCTAATGGCTGCAGGGGTGAAGGATCTCCTGAACCGCTCCGTTCTACAGGGCAGGGAGAGGAGCTGGTTGTTGTTCCAAGTGCTCTTTTGACTCTCCAGAATTACATGGAAGGGATGCCCGGGGTTTTTCAGGATGGCCTGCACCTTGTGCCTCATACGCCTCTCAAGCACATCCATCCCAGAGTCTACTCTCCCCTCCAGCACTGAGCTAGCTCGTTTAACCAGTTTGACCAGCTTCTTGTTGTTTTTTGCACTAATGCTGTTGCCCCAGCAGACAACAGCGTAGAAAATAACACTTGCAACTACAGTGTTGTAAAACATGTGCAGCATAGCATTACACACATTGAAGGATTTGAGCCTTCTGTGGAAAAAGAGTCTGCTCTGGCCTTTTTTGTAGAGGGAGTCAGAGTTGACAGACCAGTCCAGTTTGTTATCAAGGTGCACTCCAAGGTATTTATATGTCTGCACCACCTCAATGTCAGCCCCTGCAGCGTTGACCGGCTGAAGGGGGAGCTTGGACCTGCCAAAGTTAACCACCATCTCTTTAGTCTTAGTTGTGTTCAGGATGAGACAGTTCTCTTCACTCCAGGCACAAAAGGAACTGGTCAAGTTCCTGTATTCCTCCTCCTGCCCGTTCCTTACACATGCCACAATCGCTGTATCATCTGAATATTTCTGTACGTGGCATGTGTCAGACTTATAGTTAAAGTCTGCTGTATACAGGGTGAAGAGGAACGGGGCCAGAACCGTTCCCTGTGGGGCTCCAACATTGCACACCACTGTGCCAGAGACACTGTCCCCCAGCTTGACAAACTGTAGTCGACCCGTCAGGTAGTCGTATATCCAGGAGATAAATGTGGAATCCACCCCCATCTTCTTAAGCTTGTCATTCAGAATCAGGGGTTGGATGGTGTTGAACGCACTTGAGAAGTCGAAGAACATAATCCTCACATAGCCACCGTGTTTGTCCAAAAAGGAGTAGCAATAAGCCAACTTGCTTCTTTCCATACCTTCTTACTTTGTGGTTCTTTGATGGACTGAATAGATCCCTCTGAGCAGGGCCTTGAGCATTACAAGATCGAGTTTCGATTTTACTCTGTCAGATGTTTGGTCTTCATCCAATGCAGAAGATAATTCCAGGCATGCTTCCTGCTAATTATAGAAGCAAGGGTCATCAAAAGAAGATGGTGAATGACTCCTCCTTTTCACCTTCTGGACACAGATCCACTGTAAAGAAGTTACGTAAATGATGTCCTGTATACGTGAGCATAAACCAGGGATCCGAGTTATTTCTTATGCTCCCAGCTGTGACTTTGTTAATACTTTGTTAAAACTTTAATTAATTAGGGCATCCTAAACAAAATTCTACAATTCGGAAACAATTCACTCAGCCTTTGCATGTCCACTGCTGTTCATTTACATTGCTAACCACAAAACAGATGGGATTATAAAGCTTCAGACAGCCCAGGCCACCTACATACCTAGCTGTTATATGATGAAGTGCAAACAGTTGGAGCTAATAGCTTTTAAATTGTTCCTGGTTAACGAGATTTTTTTTGGCAATCCTGTTGTTTTAGATCCAAGCACACCCATGTCTGGAGTATCTTTACAACAACAAAAATGTAAAAGTAATTTCAGGAGCTCTCCTGCGTAGCAAAATTAATTTTATGCAGAAAATATGATGCTTTGGCCAGTTAAATCATCTATATATTTTTGGTTTCTTTTGGACACATGCCAGCTGAAAGTGACTCATCAGACTGAAAGAAGCTTGCATTCATAGTCAGGATGCTATTCATTGACCACATCGGAGCCTTCAGCACCATAGCGCTGAATAAACTCATCCCTAATTTTCTGGACCTTGGTCTTAGGGCATCTATTTGCAGTTGGCTTCTGGATTTTCTGACTGGCAGACCTCAGATGGTTAGACTTGGCCATAGCATTTCCTACACCCTGCCCTTCGACACTATTGTTCCCCTGGGTTGTGCGCTAAGTCCTTTACTCTACTCCCTATACACCCGTGACTGCGTGGCCAAGTACAATGCCGATTCTATTTCTAAAATTATCGATTGTACCAGTTGTGGCCAGATCAATGTCAGCAATGGGATGAAGTACCGGAAAGAGATCGAGAATGTTGTGGCCTGATGTTAGGACAACAACCCACCCCCTAATATCAGCAAGATGAAATGAATTGGTGTGGACCGAAAGAAACAAGAGGGTGAACACTTGTCTTTATCAATGGAAATGCTGTTCAGATTGGAACAACTTCATGTTCCCAAACATCCATATCACCTACCTGGAGCCTTCACATTGATGCAGCCATCAAAAAAAAGCATTGGTGTTTTCACTGTCTTAAGCATTTGAACATTTGGCACAAACACCGGAATTGTCTCAAATTTCCACATATCGGCATATCCATTGTGGAAAGTATTGTGATGGGATGCAGTCCAGCCTGGTACACTTTGCTGTCGATGGCCTGACCCTGCGCAGAGTGGTGGATGCATCACAGGCTCGTCACTTCCGTCCATCCAGTCCATCTTGGTGCATTGCATCAGAAAGACTGGGGATATCATTAAACCAGCCTAGCCATTCCATTTGACCTTCTGGGAGAAGAGACAGGAGATTGAAAGCTTGGATGTCCAGACTTAGGAACAGCTTCTTCCCTGTTGCTATCAGACTCTTAACCAATCACTTCTTTCACACCCCTTCCCAGAGATGCTACCGCATACTCTTATGCCCCTGTCCCACTTAGGAAACCTGAACGGAAACCGCTGGGGACTTTGTGCCCCACCCAAGGTTTCCATGCGGTTCCCGGAGGTTGCAGGTGGTTGCCGGAGGTTGCAGGTGGTTGCCGGAGGTTGCAGGTGGTTGCCAGAGATTGCAGGTAGTGGAAGCAGATAGGGAGACTGACAAAAACCTCCGGGAACCGCACGGAAACCTTGGATGGGGCGCAAAGTCTCCAGAGGTTTCCATTCAGGTTTCCTAAGTGGGACAGGGGCATAACCCTTAACTCTTCCCTATTCGGTTATTACGTTACTGCTTTTTTTTTCGTACTACTTGGGATTGCACTGCAATTTTGCACCATTCTGCTGCCTTGCCCTCATTGTTATATTTAAGCCGTTAACTGATTATACTGGGACCCTACAACAGAAGCTAATGAGTATCGCCAACAATTTTTGTTTTTATATGAATATTGATACTGAATATTTTAATAGCTGAGTCCAGGTGCGAGAGTAATACTTTACATTTGCCAGCATTTGGAGTCCGTATCTGTGCATGTACATTCATTCTACAATAAAGCTTCATTCATTTTTTATATTATTAGATGTTCATAATCTCACGGGAATGTTGGGGGTGCTACAATTTACTGCCATTCATTATCCTAGCTAAATCACATCAACATACACATTGCTTTTCAAAAAATATTACGCTTTACATTTTAATGAAATTTTATATTTGAATGTAGTTCCATTTCAATTTACACGCAACAGTTTAAATTAATAGCTTAATTAATTACACATGGCTCCCCTTACAGTGAGACCTTGTCTATATGAAAATCCCTCCTACCTGGTGATAAAGTGCTCATTCCATCAAATCTTCCTGTGGAGCTCAGGTTGGGGAATATTTGACGAATGAATTAAATGAATAGTTCCATTTACAGAATGCCCATTAAGTGGAATGGTCACTGATTTCACTTCAATAATGTGTTTTCTCATGTTTTTATAGGTAAAACTAACTATAGGCAAGTCTTTGACAAACAGTTCCTCAGTAAACCACCAGTGTATTATTTGTGTATTATTGATGTTGATGCTTGATACTGTCTTTTTAATATTGCATACTCAGTCATCAGGAAACACCTAATCAGCCTGCAGGCAGATCTGTTTTTCGCTGGAATTCTGCCGACAAACCAAATTTCAGTGATGTAAACGTAGACATAGTTCTTCTCAAAATAGCTACTTGTCACTGAAAATTAAGTAACACCAGACACCCACATAAACAGACTAGGTGCTGTTCTTGTTCGTAGGAGTGGTAGCCACAAGGTAGACACTGGGATATGTTCCACACCTCCTAATTATGCTGCAAATAAAAGCTCTTTGTTATCTCCAGTTTTTACTTATTCAATTCTATGCAATGATTTTTTTGCTGAACTTTGTAAACTTCAAATATTTGTGGTTTTATTGAAAAGTAAGGACACAATTGTAACTCGGTAGATAGACACAAAGAGCTGGAGTAACTCCACGGGTTGGGCAGCATCTCTGGAGAGAAAGGATGAGCGGAGTTTTGTGTCGGGACTGAAAGAAGAAGGGTCCCGAACCGAAATGTCACCCATCCTTTTTCTCCAGAGATGCTGCCTGACCTGCTGAGTTATTCCAGGACCTTGTGTCTATCTTTGGTATAAACTACCATCTGCAGTTCCTTGCTTCAACATTGTAACTTGGTACACAAAAATGCTGGAGAAATTCAGCGGGTGCAGCAGCATCTATGTCAACAAAATAGAGAGAGTACAGAGGAGATTTACAAGAATGTTGCCTGGGTTTCAGCAACTAAGTTACAGAGAAAGGTTGAACAAGTTAGGGCTTTATTCTTTGGAGCGCAGAAGGTTAAGGGGGGACTTGATAGAGGTTTTTAAAATGATGAGAGGGATAGACAGAGTTGACGTGGAAAAGCTTTTCCCACTGAGAGTAGGGAAGATTCAAACAAGGGGACATGACTTGCGAATTAAGGGACTGAAGTTTAGGGGTAACATGAGGGGGAACTTCTTTACTCAGAGAGTGGTAGCTGTGTGGAATGAGCTTCCAGTGAAGGTGGTGGAGGCAGGTTCGTTTTTATCATTTAAAAATAAATTGGATAGTTATATGGATGGGAAAGGAATGGAGGGTTATGGTCTGAGCGCAGGTATATGGGACTAGGGGAGATTATGTGTTCGGCACGGACTAGAGGGGTCGAGATGGCCTGTTTCCGTGCTGTAATTGTTATATGGTTATATGTTATATGGTTATGGAGCGAAGGAAATAGGTAACGTTTCAGGCCAAAACCCTTCTTCAGACTTGTAACTTGGTGTTGGGCTTGGATAGTTTGTCCCAATATAAAATTGTGTGTTACTTTAATATTCAACATCCAGAGGTACTGTTTGTATTTAATTAGAATAACATTATTGGTTGATCTCACTTTTTAGATAAGTTCAATATTTTCCTTCTGCATAAATACAATGAGAAACTTCTGATGATACTATCAATGGTATTTTGTTTAAAAAGGTAAAACATATCGTGAGGTAGATACCATATAAGGCAAATACTGAAAGATGTGATACTCTTTGAAAGTGTAAGTCTGTTTGTTTTGCTAACTGGTCAGTTAGATGTTAATTGTATTTTGGCACAGGCTAAGATTAGAAATAAAATCTGATCCAGAAATCTGCATTACAATGGAAACATATAATTACAGGGCTGCCAAAATTTAGTGAGAGTTGGGAGTGAGAAATTGCGAGAGACTAAGGCCGAGGGAGCACAGCGACCGAGGGGGGGGGGGGAGGAGGTGTGTGTCCCCCCCCCCACAGAGCGTGAGAAATTCTGTGAGAGTTGGAAGCTCTGTAACTAAAGGTTGTCACGTGGTTTTCTTCATGGTTAGTCTGAGGGACCATCATTTCTGGCTTGAATCTCCAATTTACTGATCCCCACCGCCCAATCCCATTTTTTCCTGATGGTCCCAATCGTTTGACCCTACGATGCCTCAGGATGAGGTTCGATCTCTAGTCTCTAATGGTTGATTTGAAGCACCCTCACATCCAGTCTTAAAGTAACCCCATTGCCCACACAAGAACCCGCTGATGATAACCAGCATTACTCCTAAACCCTGATACTCTTACAAGAAACCTAACACCTCTCTTAACAGGTCCGCCAACCATCAAACCCTCTTCAACCAGCTTCAGTACGGCACATCACATGTTCCTTTGCATGCTCCACAATACTTGAAGGGAATACTGGTATGCACGTGGTGCCCCAAACATTAGCACCAAAAGACCATGGCAGCATTATAATATTCCTTTAATGTGCCAGTTCTGGCATACTCAGACCCTCTCTCACACCGCCCGCTGCTGAAAGACTCATCCATGCCTTCATCTCCTCCCGACTGGACTATTGCAACTCACTTCTCCTTGGCATCAGCTCCACCTACATCAACCGACTCCAACTGGTCCAGAACGCAGCCGCCCGACTCATCACCCATACCAAATCCTGGCATCACATCACTCCAGTCCTCAAACAACTTCACTGGCTTCCCATCTCCCACCGGATCACCTACAAAATCCTGATCCTCACCTACAAAGCCCTCCACCATCTGGCCCCCCCATATCTCATTGACCTCCTCTCCCCCTACCAACCCTCACGGTCCCTCAGATCCACATCAGCCGGTCTCCTCTCCATCCACAAGTCCAAACTCCGCAGTTTTGGGGACAGAGCCTTCTCCAGGGCAGCTCCCAGGCTCTGGAACTCCCTCCCCCAACTGATCCGCAATTCCGTGTCCCTCACCATCTTCCAGTCCCGCCTCAAGACCCATCTCTTCACCTCTGCCTATCCTTAGCCCCACGTCCCCGTCCCTTTTCATCTGTGCATTAATTGCCTCATACTGTGTTTTGTATTGAATTCTGTCTTTACTTTGTGTACTAGTCATGTCTCTACTATTTATTTCATTCCCCTTACATGTTTTTCCTCTACATGCTCAATTTTTGTAAGGTGTCCTTGAGACTCTTGAAAGGCGCCCATAAATAAAATTTATTATTATTATTATTATACTACAACCTCCAGATCTTTGTGGTTAAACATAGCAGCTTGATAGACATGAGCGGCCAGTAACTGAATACAATTCAGTAAAGTTCATCAATCAGTCAGCTATATAACAAGTATACCAAGTTACTTTAACAAACAATCTGCAACAGAAATAGGTTTTGGGAACCCCTTAACTTGAGTTCTTTTTTTCTCATTGCTTGTGTATTCATTGTGTGGTTTGATGACCTGTAATGTAAAGAGCTGACCACCAGAGGGCAAGGGTCCCACAGGTTATGAAAAACTGGTTGACCTTGCTGGAATTAGAACATAGAACGGTACAGCACGGGAACGGGCCCTTCGGCCCACATTGTTTGTGTCGAACATGATGCCACAATAAACTGTTCACATCTGCCTGTACATGATCCATATCTCACTCAGTCGAGATTGAGTATTGTGCCAAGTAGTTGCTCAACTGAAGCAGCAACTGTAAAGTCAGATGTTTTAAATATCTTTAATGCAAATTTAATATGTGCAGATTACTGAGTTTGCCAAGCTACAAATGGGTGAGTATTGACAGCTCTGGCAATGCCTTCGTCTTCCTTTCACTCCTTATCTGTGAATATATGATGTGCCTGAAATTAGAAGAAAAAAATAATAAAAACTATCTTGTTTGAAGAATAATATTAATTATTGACTTTCCTTCTTAAACACAAATGTAATAGAAGAGATAGAATTACTTATTTGCTCTTTATTGCATTTGAATAATAATCCGTTTATTCATTTAACACATGTCATCATGCTATAATGATTCAAGCTATCTGTGCAATGCATGGGGCTAAACAGGCCGACAACTGGCAGCTATGAAGCAAGTAACTGGTTATGGACTATTTGGGTTTCTGGTCATCTCAGCTGGCTACATATCTTTAGCCAAACGGATGAGCAGGAAACAAGTTGCCTGCCTGACTTTCCACTTTGCCATGGGTAACATGACTGAGCCTAATGGCAGGGTACTGACAAAATGGAGAGAGGGTTCAGTGGCAATCTTGCAACTCAACTTGATGTCAGGCTGAATTTGTGTCATTTATTTGAATGGGGCATTAACCGTGTGGAAATAGACAAGTCCGGGCAAGTTCTTGAGGCGATGGATGTTGAGGCAGATGTTATAGTGACATTTATGAGACTTTTGGATAGTCATATGGCTATGCAGGGAATGGAGGGATATGGAGTATATGCAGGCAGCTAAGAGTGAGTATTGGCACAAATACTGAACCAAAGGGCTTGTTCTTGTGCTATATTGTTCCGTGTTCTATTTGTTACCATTTATAGCATAATTTAAATAATTTTGCTGAATAATAGCTTTTATTTATTCAAATAATTGAATTTATATAAAGAGTTTTTATATGTCTCTATTGCAGACATTAAAATGGAAGCACTACTTCCAAAAAGCCTTTGATATGGGTGAGCTATCTAAGGCTGCCAGGAAGTTTTGGACGTGGAGCTTATGGATACAACAGAACTCTCTGATGGAAGATATTCGTTAAATAGAGCTTAGAATAGAGCTTAAGACAGCACAGGAATGTGCCCTTTTGCGCACCAAGACTGTGCCAACTATGATACCACATTAAACTAATCATTTTGCCTGCACATGACCCATATCCCTCCATTCATTATATTCAATACTTCTATCAAACCTGCTTTCACCACAATCCCTGGCAGTACATTTCAGGCACCTATCTCTCTCTGTGTAAAATAAAACTTGCCCCTCACCTTAAAGCCGCCTAGTTAAGTTCAAGTTCAAGTTAGCGTTTATTGTCATTTAACCGACTAAGGTACAGTGAAATTTGAGTTACCATACAGCCATAGTAAGTGAAAAGAACATAATACACATATAAAATAAAATTTAACATAAACATCCACCACAGTGAAATCAACATTCCTCACTGTGATGGAAAACAATAAAGTTCAGTCATCTTCCTCTTTGTTCACCGTGGTTGGGGCCTTGAACCCTCCGCAGTTCGCTGCTGTCGACAGTCCGATGTTCAGGCTCTCTCGTCAGGATGACCGAAACCCAGCGTTGGGACAGATTGCAACACTCTGCGCGGCATGGAGCTCCCGAATCAGCCACTTCTTACCGGAGACTGCGGGCTTCACGGTGTTAAAGTCTACAGGCCCCGCGATCAGAGCTCTTCTTCTGGCGACTCTTGGCAAAGGATCCCCGGCTCCGCGATGGTAAGTCCATGCCGCGCCAGCAGCTTGAAGCTCCAGGCCGGTCTCCAGGATAGGCAGCACCAATCCAAGTTGTTAGGCCGCAAGGTGGGGCGGAAACGGAGAAAATCACATCCCCGTCCAGGTAAGTGACTGGAAAAAAGTTTCCTCCTTCCCCCCCCACCCCCTCCCCACATAAACTAGTCAAGAAACATTGAAACATACATTAAAGACATACTTAAAATAATAAAAACAGAGAAGGGATGCGACAGGCTGCTGGCGAGGCGACCATTACGGGCGCCACCCGGTGGTGAAAATTCCACACTGGGACAAAGGTTGTGACTGTCTATCCTATCAATGTCTCTCAAAATGTTATGTTCTTTTATGTACATCTATCTACTTTACTACATAAAGTATATCTCTGAAGCTCCAGGGAAAACAATCTAAGTTTGTCAACCTCTCTTTATAGTTAATAGCCTCTAATCCTGTTAGCATTCTGGTAAATGTCTGATGCATCCTCTCCAAAGCCTTCTTATTATTCCTGTAATGAGAGAGACTTTATCTCTAAGTTTATTAAAGTCCACGTAGACGACATGCACTGTCCTACCCTCATAAATCAACGTCATCACTTTCTCAAAAAACTTAATCAACTTGACAAAGTCATGCTGACTCTTCCTAATAAGTTCATTCTTCACCAAATGCAAGTAACCCTGCCCCTAAGAATCTTATAAATAATTTTGCAACCGCTGATGTAAGTCTCAGCAGCCTATAATTTCCTAATTTCTCCGTTCCCTTCTTCAACAAAGCAACAGCATTGACTATTCTCCACTATTCTGGCCTTGCCTGTGGCTGGAAAGGTGTTGAAAGATCTCTGTCAAAGCCCCAGCAGACTCCTCCCTTACCTGCCGCAATATGCTGTGGTAGATTCCATCAGGCCCTGGGCACTTATCTACCTTAATGATTTTGAAGACACCAAAACGTACTCTTTGTTAATATCAAACTAGAATAACAAATACCCCTCACAAAGCTCACCATTAACCATGTCCTTCTCATTGGTGGATACAAATGCAAAGTTCACATAAAGAAGCTCCTGTGGCTCCACGCATAGATTTGTTCCAAAGTGGACTGCCCTTTTTCTAGCCACCGTCTTGTTCAAAATGCCTTGGGATTCTCCATAATTCTACTTGCCAAAGACATTTCATGGCCCCTTTCAGCTCCCTTAAATTTTTATTTGAGTTCTTTTCTGTCCTTGTTATTCTTTAAAGAGCTTGGCTGATTTTATTTTTTCATGTGTAGGAAGGAACTGCAGATGCTGGTTTACACAGAAGAGAGACATAAAATGTTAGTCAGTATGACAGGCAACATCTCTGGAGAGAAGGAATGGGCGACGGTCTGAAGAAGGGTCTCGTCCTGAAACATTCCCCCTCAGGAAATGCTCCCTGTCCTGCTAAGTTACTCCAGCATTCTGTGTTTGTTTTACATATGCTTTTTGACTAAACTTACAATATCTCGTATTATCTTTTCTTTCATCCTTCCAGGAACATGCTGGTCGTGAACTGAAATCTTGTAAAAAAAAATCAAATGCCAAAAGTAGATTTACCTTCAGCCACCAATCTACCTACCAATCTACTTTATTGTCAGTGTCTGCCGAATACTGTTGCAATGACACTTCTGCCAATGTAGCGTTTTCACCTGAGATCCAGTTTTATCCTTATCTATGACTATATTAAAACTTACTCAAATACGGTGACTATTCCCTAAACACCCCCCATGTAAATTTTGATCACTCGGTCAGGCTAATTTTCCAACATAAATTCTAGTATGGCCCTATCCCTAGTTAAGCTATCTACATATTGTTCCAAATTTTGCTCCATTTGAGTCCCTGACACAGTCTCAGTCAATACTGGAAGTATAACCCACTGCAATAAACTTACTTTGAAGTCTTTCCATGATGCCTGCATATTTGTTTCTTTAACTCCCGCAGTTATTGGGAGGGCTACAATTTAAACCCATCTTAATGATTACAACTTGCTGATTACTGAGTTCTACCCACATAGTCTCACTGGATGAGCCCCCATAAATGTCATCTCTAAGTGAAGCGGTAGTTTGTAACACAACTCAGTAATGGTCGACACAGTGGCTCAGCAGGTAGAGCCACTGCCTCTCTCGATTGTGACCTTGGGTGCCATTTGTGTGGAGTTTGCACATTCTCCTTGTGACCACATAGGTTTGCTTTGGGTGCTCTGGCTTCCTTGCTTATCCCAAGGACGGGTGAATTTGTAGGTTAATTGGCTTATGTAAAATTGCCTCTGATGCGTAGGGAATGGGTGCGAAGTTGGGATAATATAGAACATGTGTGAGCGGATGATCAATGGTCGGCATGGGCTCAATGGGCCGAAGGGCCTATTTCTGTGCTGTATCTCTAAAACTAAAATTCCTTCATTTCTTTTTCATCACTCTCTGTCATGACAAAACATTCGTAGCCTGCAACTTTGACGTGTCAGTCCTGCCCTTCTCTCAACCAAGTTACTGAAATGGCTATAATATCATAGTTTCATGTACTAATCTAGGCTCTAAGATGATCAACTTTACCCATTATACTCCTTCCATTAAAACAAGGCAGTTCAGACCATCTCTCATGTTGTGTTCATCATCTTGGCTCTACAATTCTTTAGACTTAATTGATTTATACTCCACCTTCCCCTCAAGCACTCCACCTGCTGATCTACTGCCTCGGTTCCCACCCTCACTCCCTGCCACGCAAGTTTAAGCCCTCCCAAGTAGCACTCACAAACCTACATTTCCAAAGGTTTTCAGATTTTAATAAACAGAAAAACTGTATTAAGATTCTATGTCACAGATGTTTTAAATTTATTTTAAATTTAAAGATGTTTTAAACTGTTCACTTTTGTAAGGACATGGCTTGTTTTATTTTAGGTTATTTTTCCAGGTCACAGATAGTTTGATAGCACAGAATTGGGTCCTTGTGCCCAGCACAGCCATGTTTCTCAACCCAAAACGTCACCCATTCCTTCTCTCCAGAGATGCTGCCTGTTCCGCTGAGTTACTCCAGCATTTTGTGTCTACAGCCATGCCCATCTTTTCGAATCCAACCTGCTTGCATTAGGTCTGTATACTGAGCTATACTGAGCTATTCAAATTACTGTCTAAATGTCTCTTAGATGAGTGATGGTAACTCCTTTCACCACCTCCTCTGGCAGCATGTTCCAGACATCAACCCCTCTCTGTGTAAAAGACTGCCCTCAAATCCTGAAACTCACTCCACAAATCCCCAAACAAAACACAAGTTGTTAAGATTTAATGTTTAAAAATACTTGCAGTAGAGATGAAAACATACAAAGAAGTTTTTATAGTGTCATGAGTGACAAATAACAATTATTATCGCCAATGACTTCAAAGATTCAACAGGATATATAGGTTTGGGTTGCATCTTATGTAGGTCAAGCTATCCTGCATCAACATGCAATAAAAGACGCCTTAAAAAAATAACTATATAATTTATTAAAATTTGATTTGCAGTGCAATGGAAGCAATATTTCATGAAATTGAACAGATTCAAGGTATAACATGTAAACTGAATTTGACAAAGTTGAATACTGATTGAAGAAATTGAATTAAGGAATCATGTGACTGTAATGCAATGCTAAATTAACTGGTGCAGTGTTAATCCTCAAGCACAACCCATGCTATTTTTGATGCAATGTGTGTACACAAATCTCTTTGCATTTCTGTGCTTTTTGTGAACTGAATCAGTTAAGTCTAGGCAGTGGGGAAAATAGGTCAGAATTAACATCCCAATATGATAGTGGTTGATGCAATCTGTACCCATGGGGTAAATCGATAAAGTTGACAAAAAGACCACACGGTAAGAACTTTAAGTTGTAAGAAAGAACTGCAGATGCTGGTAAAATCAAAGGTAGACACAAAATGCTGGAGTAACTCAGCGGGTGAGGCAGCATCTATGGAGAGAAGGAATGGGCGACGTTTCGGGTCGAGAACCTTCTTCTCTCCATAGATGCTGCCTCACCCGCTGAGTTACTCCAGCATTTTGTGTCTACCCAAGAACTAAGTTACTTTTACCCCTAACTGATAAATGTTTTTTTGCTGTGCAGCAGTAAAAAGCATGTGGGATAATGGTGGGATAATGTGGGATAATGTGGGATAATGATGGGATAATGATGGGATAATGATGGGATAATGATGGGTAAATAGTGTTAGGATACAGATGGAGGATACAAAACTCTGATCATTAATAACCCATTATCTGTTATTTGCACTTTATCAGTCTATTTATTCATGTGTTTATATTTACATAATGGTATATCGACACACTGATCTGTTTTATAGTAAATGCCTACTATGTTCTGTGTGCTGAAGCAAAGCAAGAATTTCATTGTCCTATCTGGGACACATGACAATAAACTCACTTGAACTTGAGTTTAGCTGTGATATTATTGAGATGCAGAACAGACCTGAGGCTGAATTGGTTGTTGCAATGGAGGACGTTCTGTAATTATTGACGTTGTATGGAAATGAAATGTACTTGGTGGCATCCACACCCTCTCACTGCATCTCCCACATGTGCATCATTATCTTGATAGTCAGTGCTCCCACTAGTGGTGGCCATCGGTCTCTGTCTGAGTTCCATTCCAGCCCTTTGGAAGCCGTGCTTTTACCTTGTTTAAATAGGTATCTGACTCATGAAAAGGAGATTATGTAAATGGCTTAAAATACATTAATTTGAACCCAAAGCCTGCCAAAAACCCACAAAGGGTCAAAATTTGTACTATTAAATTCTAGAGAATGCAAATTCATAACTTCCTATCTTTGAGACATAAATACTACTACCTGAATCAAAAAATATTTACAATTTACAATGTATGAGAAACTATTGATTTCAAAGTTGTTACATTAAAAAATGAATTTCATTTTTATCAATACCATTGCCAAAGGAGTTGATTGCATTGATGCTGCTAGAGATTCATGTGACTTCAGCCAGAATAACCAGGTAAATTTCCACCTTCACATGGTTGGACTGAAAGACAGAGTAGTTCTCTTGTTTTTAAACTTCTTTATTCTGGCAATAGACCAATTGATGAAGGCGATGAGTGTGCATGAATAATTACGTGCCACATTTAATTTCTGGATTAATTTCAAGACTTTTATACAGCTAAATATACTATATTATTTTATTTATTTTTTTATATTTTTATTAGAAGTAGACATATTATAAAGTATAGTTACATATTATAGTAAAAAGACTTTTCATATACATCAGTCATACATTATTAAAATTTTCAATTATCAATTACTTCTGCTTCTAGTGTTTTTACTTTTTATAGAAAGAGAGAGAAAGAGAGGGTAGAAAGTTACAAATTAAAAAAACAGAAAAACAGAGGAGGTGGAATGGGTTACCTGTAATACGTCAATGGAGATAGGTTCGTAGATTATAAAGTATAGCTTTTCATCTGATCCTGAGTTCAAGTTTCAGTTGGGTCCTCGTGCTGTGCCAATCTATCCCTTCAGATAGTTAATGAATGGAGCCCAGATTTTATCGAAAATATCTTGTTTGTCCATTAAAACAAGTCTAATTCTTTCTAAGTATAGGGTCTCCGACATTTCCGTAATCCATATATTAATTGTGGGGGTTGTAGGGCCTTTCCAAAATTTTAATATTAATTTTTTCCCGATTATTATACTGTAGTCGAGGAAATTTCTTTGGTTTGTTGTGAGTGTTAAACTTTGTTCTGATATTCCAAGTATTATTAATTTTGTGTTTGGGTCCAGTTTTGTATTAATAACTTCTGAAGTTATTTCAAAAATATCAGTCCAGAAATGTTTAAGTTTTATACAGTTTGCAAACGTATGTGTTAAATTAGCCTCTAGATGTAGACATTTATCACAAATAGGAGAGATTTGTGGGAAGATTCTATTTAGTTTTATTTTAGAGTAGTGTAGTCTATGTAAGACCTTGAATTGTATTAAAGTATGTCTGGCATTTAATGAACATTGATGTATTTGTTGTAAACTTTTCGTCCCACATATCTTTCGTTATAGGGTGACCTATTTCATTTTCCCATTTGTATCTATATGGTTCGGTCGGTGGTACCTCGTTGTTTAGTAGGGTGTTATAAATATAAGCTATTAGTTTTTCAGTATTAGGATGCTTGTTCAAACATTCATCAAGAATTTCTGATTCCCTACTCCTGTAGACTTGTGTATTAGATTTAACATAATCTCTAATTTGTAGATATCTGAAGAAATTATTTGAGTGCAGTCCATAATTCTGTTGTAACTCTTGAAATGAAAGAAAAGTGCCTTTCCCATAAAGATGTCCAATATTTTTGATTCCATAATTTTTCCATTGTGTGAAACCTTTGTCCATAAAGGATGATTTGAATGAAGGATTATTTACAATGGGAAGGCATAGTGGTATATTATTCAATTTTAAATCTTTTTTTATTTGTTTCCAAATTCGTATTCCACTATGTATTATGGGGTTTTCTTTATAGGTTTTTTGTGCAGTTTTGTGGGGGCAAATATGATCGGACCTATTTCAAAAGATAGACAGTCTTCCTTTTCCATCATTAACCAATTTGGTTGTCGATCCATTTCTTCAAATATACTATATTATAATTATAATATAAATATAAATATATTTATATAGAATATTATATAATATATATAATATATAATATATAATATATATATAACATATAATATAATATATAATATATATAATATAATATAATATAATATAATAACATATAATATTTATATAAAAATATATTTATATATAAATATAATATAAATTATATTATAATATAAATATATTATACTAGCCAAATTTGGTAAAGTGCTAATGGGTGGAAGGCAGAAAAACAATTTGACAAATGACTCCACACAATGCCTCCTTAAAAAAGGTGTTTACATTTCCATTTACATCACTGTGGTCATTATAAAAAAAGAATGCAGAAGTAGCATTCCTTTATACAATTGCACCTGAGGAATTTAAACATAATTTATGCTAATGCACAAAATGCTTTGTAACAAATATTGGATTAGTTGGGTGTTTTTTGTGAAACTTATGCTCATTTAGCAAAAATTTCAAATGTTATCTCCATTTAACTTTGTGATGTTTCCTACCCTTGTTAAGTTGCATGGTATTAGGACCATCTCATTAATAGCACAGCTCAATACTACATAGACATGGAACAGTGCAGCCCAGGAACAAACTCTTCTGCTCACAGTGTCAGTGCCAAACATGATACCAACTTAAATTTAATTTCCCCACCCTGCACATGATCTATATGCCTCATCTAGAGATGTGTTGAGAACGTATCTGATGGATATATTTGGGAATTTTAACATAGGTGAGGCATCAGGTTGAATACAGGGAGGGACTAAAGGAGGCAATATTTTGAGAAAGCAACTGCAGTCTGGTGACTTGTGAATTGTTTTGAGGTGGGGCAACGGGCGAGTGGCCAACTCTCACTCCCAGGAAGTGAGCTGCCGTTTGAAATAGGTTCAAGAAGCAGGAAGCCTCTGACTCAGCCTGCTTTGCAGGTTTTATTGTTGGTCACCAACGTTTCCAGGCCTTGGCAATCTAGGCAGCTGAAGTAAATTTAGAACAACTACGGGACCAAAGTAAGTATCTTTACACCATTTCTGCTTACCTGAAGACACAGTTTACCTCATAATTGAAAATCACTTTCCCATTCAAAAGTCCCCTGGTCTTGGGCATTCTGGATCTGTTGGATTTGGAATTTAGAAGGATGAGAGGGCATCTTATAGAAATATAAAATTGTTAAGGGATTGGACAGGCTAGATGCAGGAAAAATGTTCCAGATGTTGGGGGTCCAGAACCAGGGATCACAGTTTTAGAATAAGGCATAGGCCAATTAGGACTGAGATGAGGAAAAACATTTTCATCCAGAGAGTTGTGAATCTGTGGAATTCTCTGCCACACAAGGCAGTGGAGGTCAATTCAATGGATGTTTTCAAGAGAGAGTTAGATATAGCTTTTAGGGCCAAAGGAATCAAGGGATATGGGGAGAAAGCAGGAACGGGGTACAGATTTTAGATGATCAGCCGTGATCATATTAAATGGTGGTGCTGGCTCGAAGGGCCAAATGGCCTACACCTGCATCTAATTTCTATGTTTCTATGACATATGGATTACTGCAATCTCTCCTCCTCCCTAGGGTTTAAAACCCACTTTGGGATCAGGGTTAACGTTTAGAGATCAGACATTTCTCACCGTCCTTTAGACTGGACATACTTGTGTTGTTCTGTAAATTGCTCTCTAGTAGTTGGACTTCTTTCCATGTAGTGAATTTATTGAATAGTAAAATTAAGGCATGACACTGGGTGGGATGGGAGGTGGATATCAGAGAGAGGGCGGTAGGGGTGGAGGTGGGTGTTAGGTTGTGGGAAGAGAGCAAACCAACCTTCCAGCTTTTTTGGCCTAACCAAAGACCTTGCCCAAGGTACCTTGCACAAGGTACCTTGCACAACTAAATACTCATCAATAAATGAACCTGTTTAATTTAAGGATATTAAGGACTATCTTGGCATTGTGGGAAGAAGCACAATGAGAAACATTACACTGGTAGACCCAAAGTTCTGGGGTAACTCCATGGGTCAGGCAGCAACTCTGGGGAAAAGGATAGATGATGTTTTGGGTCGGGCTCCTTCTTCAGACTGTCTGAAGAAAGGACCCAACCTGAAACATCAGCTATCCTATTCCTCCAAATATGTTGCCTGGCGCGCTGAGTTACTCCAGCACTTAGTGTTTATCTTTGGTATTAAACAGCATCTGCAGTTCTTTGTTTTTACATTGCAGAGGTAGTTAGCTTGAGGACAATGGCCTGCTTTTGTTTCTATTGGAGATTTGCATGTCATCTTCTCCAATAATTATCTTGAAAATGTACATCCCACTGATTAGAAATGATAGAAAAGAATTTAAGTTCTTCTTAATTACCCATTAAATATTATGTTGACTTTAAGGGCTCAAGTCTGTTATGGATGCTTGCTACAAATTGAGATGTGAAAATCCACATGCAGTGAGCTGCAGGCTTTAATTACTCTTCTACATCCTCCATCAAACTGTTTGTGTCAATTTTGCCTTGATGCAACAGAACCAGCTAGAGAATCATCACACCACATTATCTTAGTGAAAAATAATGGAAATTTAACTTGGATTTGAATCTTTATTTTTGAGAGGCTAGGATTTCCAAGAAATGTCGGCAATTTTCCATGAAAGTGGGGGCAGGTTGCTGCTGTGGTCTCCGTTGACTGGTTAGAAAGTGGTAGGCAGTGGTAGGTGTGGAAGCTTTTTCTAAGCGCAAATTGGCTGCTGCATTGTGTGTAGGGGGCAGGCCAAGATGTCTTTAACTGTCCTGATGGAGTGCCCTTCGCAAAAATGAATTCACTTGTCCCACAATGAAATGCAATTTTCTTGCCAATCTTTTCATCCTGTTTTTGCTGTTGTTTTGTTTTGTCAAGATGAGAGGATGTATTTTCTGTTTAAATCCCTTTGCAGCAATTGTTTGGTAATTGTGTAATCAAGAACAGTTCTTTATTCAGTAGTATAATGTCTAGTGGAGACATAATTTTTAGCTTAAATTTCTCTGTAATGGAATTAGTTGCAATTATCAGTGTTTGTTCATGTCAGAGTAACTAACCTTGCACGTGGGACTGTCTGTGTTTAATCAGATATGTCTGGGATTTGAAGACCACCCGTTCCCAGGAAACATGTATTTTGTATAATTGTATTTCCCCCTGTGTGTTATTAATCCAGTGTTTAATGGCTAACTAATGTACATTGTTTCTTACGTGCAAAGCATGCCACAATTGTATGGTTCTTGTATATTAACAGCGACAATAAGCTTTGAAAAGCAGACAGTGCACAAAGAAAGTTCTCGTTAACTTTACAGGAAGGGTGCATAGTGAGATATTTAAAATTGCATACAAATATGTTTGGCAAAGGACCCATGCAGAAAAATCAATTAATATTTGAACTATGTTTTTCAGGTGATTGTATCAATGTCACAATGCTCCTTTTATATGGTCAGACATTAATCTAATTTGGCAAACTTAATTATATAAATGTTAATGTTTTGTAGCTGCTTATTTCTGCTCATACTTTGCTATTACAAATGGTTCATTTCAGATGACAAATTACACAGTGTGTCATTGCAAATGATATCCCTACTTGACTTAACACATTGATACGGAAAATAAACAGAGGTTTTGGAGCAATCACATATTACTGGTACTTGAATTTCACTATACCTTAATATGTTAGTACAGTACTTATTTTATTAGTACAGTAGTAGGGACAGTAGAAGAAGCAGAGCAACATCAATATACAGTATCTGTATCTCTAAAACTAAACTAAACTAGAGGGGCTGTCCCACTGCGGCGACCTAATTGGCAAGTTTAGGAGAGTTTAGGAGAGTTTGAAAAAATGTCATGTTGAAGACCTCCTTCGACTATGTTGAAGACCAGCTTCAACCAGCTTCAACCAGCTTCGACTAGCTTCGACTAGCTTCGGGAAAATGGGACACCATTTAAAAAGCCCCTTGGCTCACAACAGAACTCTTCATAAGGAAGCTGTGACGCTCATTGGAGACTGCAAACACCCCTCCCTAGCAGCTCGTTCCTACTTGGAGAATTTTATTACCGATTAAGTCATTTAATGGGCTCAGTGGTCTCTCTGGCCATAAGAAGGGGGGCCCTTGGCTTCAGCCCAGTGAGAACCTGTACGTGACAGGCCTCTCTCGTCATAATGCCTCCCTTCTATTTCTACCATTTTCTACCTCAGTGAAGGATAAGAAGCAAAGATTTGTATTGTACATTTATACCCTTGATGCTTAGGTCGAGGGTTGGGAGGATGTAAGGCAGCTGGGGATGAGCTGGGAGTGTGTATCGATGGATGGCAAAGATAGGACATTCTTACGGTCTGGGTCTCTTTCTGGACCCAGAACCTGTGTACGGGTGATCGCTGGTCGGTCCAACATGTAAATTATTTCCAACATGTAAATCAAATGTTAATATTAAAGGAAAGTTATTCAATGTTATTTGAAATGCTATTTCAAAAACACGTAAATCACAAAAAAAACATTAAAAAACGCATAAAATACAAGGTGCCTGTTCTTGGCTTTAAAGCATTTTGAACACTGAAGGGCCTGTCACACTTGGGCGTCATATGCGAGTCATGCAGGTGGCGCGCGAGTATTTTGAGAATCCCAAAATCATGGGGTGCTGCGCACTACCCCGCGTCACTGCCTACGACAATACGTCTCACCACGCGCCATGCGCACTTCATGCGCGCGTAATGCATGCGTGCGTCTTGATGCGTACAAAATGAAGTTGTGTAAATGACGCGCAAATAACGCCCAAGTGGGACGGGCCCTTGAGGTTGAGAACATGCCGTATAAGTTCAAGAGTGTGTTCTTGGTGAACTATGTGGGGCAGCACAATGGCACAGCTGGTAGAGATACTGCTTCATGGTGCCGGAGACCTAGGTTTGATCCTGACCTTGGGAGCTGTCTGTGTGGAGTTTGTATGCTCTCCCTTTGACCGCGTGGGTTTCCTTCAGGTGCTCCAGTTTCCTCTCTCATCCCGAAGACATGCGGGTTTGTAGGTTAATTAGCCGCTGTAAACTGGCCCCAGTGTGTGGGGAGTGGATGAGAAAGTGGGATAACATTGAATTGGTGTGAGCAAGTGATAGATGGTTGGCATGGACTCAGTGGGACAAAGGGCCTGTTTTCATGCTGTATCTCGAAACTAAAAATCAACCAAAACAGCCTTGCTGTTTGGCATATCACCAATGAATATTATAGCACAGCTTTACACGCCCTGGATTAGCCACCAGCTAGTGTAGCTTTTCATTGACTTTTGTGGTTTGATATCTGTAGTTGTTCACTGAACTTGAAAACCCAAGGTAGTTAATGAGGCATCTTTAGCAATTTGTTTGAACATGTAGGTCAAATAAAGGATGGATTAATTTGTAACTTGTAGCAATGCATTTGGCAGCCACCTTGTCAGAACTGTGATGAGTAAATGATCAAATAACCTAGATTCTATTCACTTGTCATCGGTTCCACCCTCAAACAGATAGTTCCGTTGTGAAAACATAGCTTCCATTATGCGTCTGAAAGGTAATTTATAGTAACATACGCTGCGATCGCTTGGTTGAAAGGATAAAGCTCAATGGAAAATATTGGGGTAGGAATTTTTATTTGGTTGGTACAGCAAAATGACCTCTGGAATATGAACCACCCATTCATTTCTATTGACCACTTCTGACGGAGAACCAAACCTATTAATCAGGTGGGTTTGCGTGGGAATAAGGGCAAATTAATATGCCATTTTCTGGGGAAATCCCAACTATTGGGTTTTCTGATGAAAGCTCCTGTATGTTGCTCAAATCAGAATGTTGGGTTGAGAAATAGTGATCTGCTTGGTTCCCATTGATGTGACCAATCTAGTTCTTACAGTTGACTCCATCACATGCTTTAGATATTTTTTCTACCTGACTGATACAGAGTAGTTTCCGTGATTGATTTATTGATTGAAAGATGCAGCATGAAAACATGCCTTCACCCCACTGACCATTGATTACCCGTTCACACTAATTCTATGTCATTCCACTTTCGTATCCACTCCCTATACACTAGGGGCAATTTACAGATGCCAATTAAACTACAAACCCACACATCTTTAGGATGTGGGAGGAAATCAGAGCACCAGGAGGAAACCCATATGGTCACAGGGAGAACGTGCAAACTCCACACAGACAGCACCCGAGGACAGGATTGAACCTAATTTTCTGGCGCTGTGAGGCAGCAGCTCTACCAGCTGTGCCACTGTGCTATCCCGCGATGCTCTTGTCTTTGGTAAATATGTCCAGGACAGCTTTGACAGAAAGCAAAATAGCGAGGGCGGCACGGTGGTGCAGCGGTTGAGTTGCTGCCTTGCAGTGCTTTCAGCGCCAGAGACGCGGGTTTGATTCCGACTACGGGTGCTGTCTGTACGGAGTTTGTACAATCTTCCTGTGACCACGTGGGATTTCTCCGAGATCTTCGTTTCCTCCCACACTCAAGTTATACAGGTTTGTAGGTTAATTGGCTTGGTATAAATGTAAATTGTCGCTAATGAGTAGGGTACTGTTAATGTGCGGGGATCGCTGGTCGGTGCGGACTCGGTGGGCCGAAGGTCTTATTTCCACGCTTGTACCTATCTTTGAGTAAAGTGTACGTGATATGAAGTTGATCTAGGGAAAGGAGGCTACAAAGGAGCAATGTCCTGGAATTTACTGTTGGGCCATTACCTTGGCTCAAAGTTTTTTTACAAGATTAAGTTACAAAACGCCAAAGGGTGTCTAGGACATTAGTGAATTCAGGGCCAGTCATAATCAATTGAAGTTAAGAACAAAAGACAAAAGATATCAATGTCTTGAATACAGAGATTGAAAGTGACTGTCAAAAGTTCAAGCAAAGGTGCGGAGAAATTAAAACTTGTTGGAACATTTAGTCATTGTTATCTGAAATGATCTACCTTGAAGAGTAGATGAGACAGATTCAATTGCATTTTTCAAAAGGGAAGAGGATTAAAAAAAATAGGAAGTTGTGAAAAATGAGCAGGCAAATGGGACTGTCTGGATGACATACCATTTATTTCAAGAGGGCTAGAATGCAAAAACAGGGATGTAATGCCGAGGCTCTATAAAGCGCTGGTCAGGCCGCATTTGGAGTATTGTGAGCAATTATGTGCACCATATCTGAGGAAGGATGTGCTGGCTCTCGAGAGGGCCAGAGGAGGTTTACAAGAATGATCCCAGGAAAGAGGGGGTTAACATATGATGAGCGTTTGACGACACTGGACCTGTACTTGCTGGAGTTTAGAAGGATGAGGGGACACCTCATTGAAACCTACCGAATAGTGAAAGGCTTGGATAGACTGGATGTGGATGTCTCCATTTGGGAGAGTCCATATACGCAGAATTAAGGACGTTCCTTTAGGAAGGAGATGAGGAGGAAATTATTTAGGCAGAATCTGTGGAATTGTTTACCACAGTAGGCTGTGGAGGCCTTCAATGGATATTTTTAAGGCAGGGATAGATAGATTCTTGATTGGTACGGGTGTCAGGGGTTATGGGAAGAAGGCAGGAGAATGGGGTTAGGAGGGAAAGATAGATCAGCCATGATTGAATGGCAGAGTAGACTTGATGGGCAAATGGTCTAATTCTGCTCCTATTACTTATGACCTTATGACCTTGTGATGGGTTACCATAGACTCAAATGGAAATGGGTAAATAAAAGTCAAATAGATATTGATAATTTTTTTTAAAGAAAAGAGAGAGAGAGAGAGAGAGAGAGAGAGAGAGAGAGAGAGAGAGAGAGAGAGAGAGAGAGAGAGAGAGAGAGAGGGGATTGAGATGGGAAATAAAAAGGAAGAAAATAAATTTACAATGAAAGTTCTAATAAAAATTCTTAGCTGCATGAATGAAAATCTGCGATTTACTGTTTATCAGTGCTAAGCGGTTGGATGGGTTATGTGAGCATGAAATGTGTTTAAGAGGCTTTTAGATAGTGCATGGATATGTGGGGAATGGATGGATATGGATCAGAGAAGGCTGAGGAGATTAGTTCCTTCTGGCATCATGTTTGCACAGACCCTATGGGCTGAAGGGCCTGTTCGTGTGCTGCACTTTTCTATGTTCTATGTTCTTTATACTTTACACTTTAGAGACTTTAGACATATAATCCAGAATAAGGCCCTTCGGCCAATCGAGTCTGCACTGACCAGTGATCATCTTGTACACTAGCAATATCCTACACACTTGGGACAAGTCACAATTTTACCAAAGTCTATTGACCTACAAACCTGCATGTCTTTGGAGTGTAGGAGGAAATTGGAGCACCCGGAGAATATCCCATGGTCACAGTGCAAACTCTGTACAGAGAGAACCCATAGTCAGGATAGAGCCTGGGTCTGTGGCGCTGTAAGGTAGAAACTCTACCATTGTGTCACTGCGCTGCCCTCTAACCACAAGACTTAGTGAGGGACTCCAGAAATTCATTTGAAATTACAAAGGCAGAAGGGAAGCAGTCACATTCACAGAGCAGACCAGCAGAGCTTTGACTTTGAGTTTATTGTCACATGTACGGAGGTACAGTGAAAAGCTTTCGCTGTGTGCTAATCAGTCAGCGGAGGGACAATCAATGAATTATCCAGCAATTTGTGACACTTAGTTGGCAGTCCACAGAGTATCTCTGCATTGCCATATAAATTGTTGAGTCAAACCAAAAACTTCATGCACATTTATGCTCACCAATGAAATTTGACATAAACCTAGATTTTGAATGCATTAAAAGTGGAAGGGAGTTGAAAAAAGGGAATGAAAACTGTGAAGCCCAAGAAAAAACACAGGTGAAAAAGGAAACTACATCGGGTAGATGTTGACAACATTTCCCCTGGGATGTCCATAACCAGAGGGCAACGGTTAAAGGTCGGACCTCTGGAATCCCTTGTTGGCTTTCCTGGGATTCTGAACAATGGGAACAATCCGCCTCATGGCTGATGAAGTTGGAATGGTGTATGTAATGAGCTGCAGTGGACAGTTCTGCTGGCAATGCTGCAAGTGGTTTATCATTGGCTAGGTTTCCGTTAGTGAGGCAAACGAGATCTCATAAAATAAATCACCGAAGATGAAAACTGAAGTAATTATCTTTATTTTTCATTCGCAGCCATTTAAAATGACCAAAGATGGCAATTAACACGGTGCTACTTAAACTCAGAGATATTCCTCGTTATCTTTCACTTTCCAATAAATCAAGCTTAGATTGACTGATACACATACAGGTGATTATATTACAATTACCTTCATTTAATTCACAGTCAGTTTGTTGTAGCAAAATATAAATAAGAATATACAGTTAAGTTACTTCTTCATGTTCAGTAGAACATACTAACAATAAAGTGGCTCAATTGTGAGTGATACAAATTACAGAAATTTTACTAAACATCTCTTATCATAGATACTATGCAGGAAGGTTTTTTAAAAATGAATCCAGCTAAATGCAGCCAAATTCTTTCCTCGACCCGGCTTGAGACGCGGCTCAATCTTGTGACATTTTTCTCAGCTTTTTGCTGTGAAGACAAAGAGATCAATAAATTTCAAGTGATCAAATATTGTAACAAGAAAAAAATCAAGAAAACATGCTGTCAATAATTTCTTGTAAATATCAAAATATTACTGAGTTGTTTACATTTTACAGCAACTTTGCAAAGGAAATTATATTTTTGAGATTTATATTCAGAAGTTTGATTGTGGATGCAACCCTCATCTACTCTTGATTGGCGACACTTTATACATTTCATTTCACTGCTGTAGCTTTCTCAATGTTATCAGCAAATTATTATGTTGCTTACCTCAAAAAATTCAGTGCTTTCTTCACCCAATGGTGCTCAGGATCTGCACACACTGCTCTTCCTCTGACGGTGAAGAATCTATAAAATATTTAAATTGTTGATCCATTAACTGAACATTGTAATAAATTTTGTTCTATTTTCAAAAGCAATGTATTGTTTATTTGTACTTACATAATTGCATCTTTCTCACATATTTCATTGGAGTTTTGCTCCACATAACCAGAGATCAATTTTTGTGGCAGTCGCTTCTTTGAATAAGCGAGACAGCAGTCACCGTATGTTGCAGCTGGAAAAGTAAAAAATATTGTCATGCATGTAGCAAATCAAGTATATATTTTCAAATCTGATTCGTAGGAATGGGTTAAAAGGCATATCTCGGACTTACCTGCTGATGGTGTATTACAAAACATGTTCAGTACAATCAATGAGAGCATAGCTGCTGGGAGAAGTCTCTTGAGAGTGTTCATTGCTGATCACTGGTTTATAAGATAACTTTGCCGTAGAGAATGTTGAGGTTGCAACTGAGATCTGATGTGTTTTTGGGATTCTGTCAACTGTTTATATACACTTTGATTGGGAAGTTTTATGAAACTTTATGAAATGCCTTCCGTGACATCTTTGGGGTTTCCTCTACGTCATTTTACCTGATTACATCAGGGTGTTTCTAAATAGATCTTAGTAGTGTAAGTTTACAATTATTTCCATACACCTTTGTTTCACTGTCCAAGATCGATTGAAAGCATGTATTGTTTCTTTCCTATGTTGTTTCCATTTAGATTTAAAATTAGTAACACAACATATTGAAAATCTAAGGAGAACAGTCTTTCAATTTTGGCCAGTAATACAAATTGGGTCAGCACTGCTGAAAAAATGGATCAAAAAAGTGAATATATTATTCTAATTATACATTGTAAAATTTTGTGCAAAATGAAACAATAATTTGGGGCAGAGATCATTAATCAGAAATCAGCTTAGAAATGTAATCATTCAGCACACCGTGTGCATTATGGAATTCACTTCAGGTTTAAAAAAAAAATGAAAAAGGGAAATGGTTCAACTTCCGCAAAGTCACTGACTTTTGCTTTCCTGCGTGCTTGAGTGGAACATCATAATCTTAGTCCTTGCAGCTTGGTCTGTGGGTTCACGGGTCACTCATGAAGAAACAGGTGGGCCTCTGAAGTACTTATGAAGTCTGTAATGTCCCCCTCCGGCCTTTGTTCCAACCAACTGCCTATCAAATAACTCCCTCACCTGTCCTTCAAAGACCTGTCACCCTTTGTCTTGTCTCACCTCTTTCCCAGTCTCTTCTCTCTCACAATGTCTGAAAAAGGATCCCAACCAGAAACATACATAGAAACATAGAAACATAGAAAGTAGGTGCAGGAGTAGGCCATTCAGCCCTTACAGCCAGCACCACTATTCAATATGATCATGGCAACATCAGTATCCTGTTGCTGCTTTCTCCCATATCCCTTGATTCTGTTAGCCCTAAGAGCGAAATCTAACTCTCTCTTGAATACATCCAGTGAATTGGCCTCCACTGCCTTCTGTGGCAGTGAATTCCACAGATTCACAACTCTCTGGATGAAAAGGTTTTTCCTCATCTCAGTCCCAAATGGCCTACCCCTTGTTCTTAAACTGTGACCCCTGGTTCTGGACTCCCCCAACATCGGGAACATTTTTCCTGTTTCTAGCCTGTCCAATCTGTTAAGAATTTAATATAAGATACCCTCTCATCCTTCTAAATTCCAGTGAATACAAGCCCAGTCGATCCATTCTTTCATCATATGTCAGTCCCACCATCCCGGGAATTAACATGGTGAACCTACACTGTATTCCCTCAATAGCAAGAATGTCCTTCCTCAAATTAGGAGACCGAAACTGCACACAATAGTCCAGGTGCAGTCTCACCAGGGCCTCGTAAACTGCAGTAGGACCTCCTACACTCAAATCCTCTTGCTATGCAACCCAACATGCCTTTTGCTTTCTTCACTGCCTCCTATACCTGCACACTTACTTTCAGTGACTGATGTACAAGGATGCGCAGTTCTCGTTGCACCACCCTTTCCCTAATCTGACACCATTGAGATAATAATCTGCCTTCTTGTTCTTGCCACCAAAGTGCATAACCTCACATTTATTCACAAATTTACTGCATCTACCATGCATCTGCCCACTCACCCAACCTATCCAAATCACCCTGCAGCCTCATAGCATCCTCCTCGCAGTTCTCACTGTCTCCCAGCTTTGTGTCATCCGCAAACTTGGAGATGTTCCATTTAATTCCTTTGTGTAAATCATTAATATATATTGTAAATAACTAAGGTCCCATCGCTGAACCTTGCGGCTCTAAAAAGAACCAGTTAATTCCTACTCTTTGCTTCCTGTCTGCCAAATAGTTCTCTATCCATGACAATACCATACCCTGAATACCATGTGCTCTAATTTTGCACACTAATCTCTTGTTTGGGAACTTGTCAAAGGCTTTTTGAAAGTCCAGATACACTGCATCCACTGGCTCTCCCTTATCTATTCTACTTGTTACATCCTCAAAAAATTCCAGATGATTAGTCAAGCATGATTTATCTTCATAAATCGATGCTGACTTTGACTGAACCTGTCACTGCCTTCCAAATGCATCTTTAATAAATAACTCAAGCAGCTTCCCCACTACCGATGTCAGGCTGGTCTATAATTCCCTGTTTGTCAGATGGACAGCGCTTCCCCAACGGTAGGAGAAGATATGTGAGAAGGACCGCCTACCTCTGCCCACTACCTTGTTGCTCTCTCTCTCTCTCTCTCTCTC